>NC_069500.1:470127289-470132289 GCF_027579735.1 Bombina bombina | reverse complement strand
AAGTGTTCAATTTCCATACCTTCAAATTTAGCGATTTGAGATCCTGATGGAAAAAAACGGCCCTTGAGACAGAAGGTCTGGTCTTAAAGGAAGTGGCCAAGGTTGGCAACTGGACATCCGGACAAGATCCGCAAACCAAAATCTGTGAGGCCATGCTGGTGCTATCAGAAACACATGTGATTGTTCCATTATGATCATGGAGATCACCCTTGGAAGAAGAACTAGAGGCGGAAAGATGTAAGCAGGTTGGTATGGCTAAGGAACTGCTAACGCATCTACCATCTCCGCTTGAGGATCCCTGGACCTGGAAAGATACCTGGGAAGTTTCTTGTTTAGATGGGACGCCATGAGATCTATTTCTGGAAGACCCCACATCTGTACAATCTGACAAAATACATCTGGATGCAGAGACCACTCCTCTGGATGTAAAGTCTGACGGCTGAGATAATCCGTTTCCCAATTGTCTACACCCAGGATATGTATTGCAGAAATTAGACATGAGTTGAATTCTGCCCAAGAAAGTATTTGAGGTACTTCTTTCATTGCTAAAGGACTGCGAGTCCCACCCTGATGATTGACATATGCCACAGTTTTGATGTCTGTCTGAAAACGAATGAATGATTCTCTCTTTAGTAGAGGCCAAGCCTGAAGAGCCCTGAATATTGCACAGAGTTCTAAAATATTGATTGGTAATCTCGCCTCTTGAGGATTCCAATCCCCTTGTGCTGTCAGAGACCCCCAGACAGCTCCCCAACCTGTGAGGCTTGCATCTATTGAAATCACAGTCCAGGAAGGACGAACAAAGGAGGCCCCTTGAACAATAAGGTGATGGTTTAAACACCAAGTCAGAGAGAGTTCAGTGTTGGGATTTAAGAATATCAATTGTGATATCCGAGTATAATCCCTGCACCATTGATTCAGCATGCAAAGCTGAAGAGGTCTCACATGAAAACTTCCATGCACATAGCCTCTGAAAGGAATGATCGAGACTGAAGGTTTCGACAGGCACAAACCAATTTCAGTTGTCCCTTGTCTGTTAGAGAGTCATGGACACTGAATCTGGAAACCTAAAAAGGTGACCCTTGTCTGAGGAATCAAGAAACTCTTTGGTAAATTGATCCTCCAACCATGTTTTTGAAGAAACAACACAAGTTTATTCATTTGAGATTCTGCTAAATAAAAAGATTGAGCCAGTACCAAGATATCGTCCAAATAAGGAAACACCACAATACCATGCTCTCTGATTACAGATAGGGCACCTAGAACCTTGGCTAGGCCAAATGGAAGAGCGACAAATTGGTAATGCTTCTCTAGAAAAGAGAATCTCAGCAACCGATAGTGGTCTGGATAAATCGGAATGTGAAGATATGCATCCTTTAAGTCTATTGTGGACATATAATGACCTTGCTGAACAAAAGGCAGAATAGTCCTTATAGTCACCATCTTGAAATTTGGGACCCTTACAAAACGATTAAAAAATTTCAGATCCAGAACTGGTCTGAATAAATTTTCCTTCTTCGGGACAATGAATAGATTTGAATAAAAACCCAAACCCTGTTCCATAAGTGGAACTGGTACAATTACCCCAGAAAGTTCCAGATCTGAAACACACTTCAGAAAGGCCTGAGCTTTCACAGGATTTGTTGGAATGTGAAAGAGAAACAAACCTTCTCACAGGAGGTCTTATTCTGAAACCTATTTGATACCCTTGAGAGACAATATTCTGAATCCAATGATTCTGAATGGAACCTGCCCAAACATCTTGAAATAATTTCAATCTGCCCCCACCAGTAGAACTGGATTGAGGGCCGCACCAGTTTTGGGGGCTGGCTTTGGTTTCTTAAAAGGCTTGGATTTATTCCAACTCGAAGATGGTTTCCAATTGGAGCCAGAGTCCTTAGGGGAAGGAGTGGTTTTCTGTTCTCTATTCGGACGAAAGAAACTAAACCGATTAGAAGCTCTAGTTTTACCCTTAGATTTTTTTTTATCCTGGAGCAAAAAAACTCCTTTCCCCCCGGTAATAGTGGAAATAATAGAATCCAACTGAGAACCAAACAAATTATTACCCTGGAATGATAGAGATAGTGACCTAGATTTAGATACCATGTCAGCATTCCATGTTTTGAGCCATAAAGCTCTTCTAATTAAAATAGCCGAATACATATTTTCAACATCAATCTTAATAATATCAAAAATAGCATCACAGAGAAAATGTTTAGCATATTGAAGCAAACAAACAATGCTAGACAAATCAGAATCTTTTTCCCGTTGTGCTAAGCTATCCAACCAAAAAGTTGATGCAGCCGCAGCATCAGCCATCGATATGGCAGGCCTGAGAATATAGCCAGAATGTAAATAAGCTTTCCTAAGATAAGATTCAACCTTCCTATCTAAAGGATCCTTAAAGGAAGTACTATCCTCCATAGGAATAGTAGTACGCTTAGCAAGAGTAGAAAGAGCCGCATTAACCTTAGGGATTTTTTCCCAAAACTCTAAATTAGCCACTGGCAAAGGGTACAACCTTTTAAACCTAGAAGGAACAAAAGAAGTACCAGGCTTAGACCATTCCTTAGCAATCGCATCAGAAATAGCATCAGGAACTGGAAAACCATCAGGAGTAATCACAGGAGGTTTATAAACAGAATTTAAACGTTTACTGGATTTGTTATCAAGAGGACCAGACTCCTCAAATATCCAAAGTAATCAATATTTCTTTTAGCAAAGAACAAATATACTTAATCTTAAAAAGATAAGTTGATTTATCAATGTCGATGTCTGAAGCAGGATCTTCTGAGTCAGAGAGATCCTCATCAGAAGTGGATACATCAGTATGTTGTCGGTCATTACAAAATTCATCAGTATCATGAGAAGTTTTAAAAGACCTTTTACGTTTATTAGAAGGCAGAATAGCAGACATACAGTGGATATAAAAAGTCTACACACCCCTGTTAAAATGTCAGGTTTCTGTGATGTAAAAAAAATGAGAAATATAAATCATTTCAGAACTTTTTCCACCTTTAATGTGACCTATAAACTGTACAACTCAATTGAAAAACAAACTGAAATGTTTTAGGTAGAGGGAAGAAAAAATATAAAAATAAAATAATATGGTTGCATAAGTGTGCACACTCTTAAACTAATACTTTGTTGAAGCACCTTTTGATTTTATTACAGCAGTCTTTTTGGGCATGAGTGTATCAGCATGGCACATTTTGACTTGGCAAGATTTGCCCACTCTTCTTTGCAAAAACTAAATTTATGCTTACCTGATAAATTACTTTCTTTTACGATATGACGAGTCCACGGATTTCATCCTTACTTGTGGGATATTAACCTCCTGCTAACAGGAAGTGGCAAAGAGCACCACAGCAGAGCTGTATATATAGCCCCTCCCCTCCACCCTCAGTCATTCGGCCGAAGGTATAGGAAGAGAAAAAGGAAAGGCTAAAAAGGTGCAGAGGTGACTGAAGTTTACAAAAAAAATAATGAAAAATTGTCTTAAAAAGAACAGGGTGGACCGTGAACTTGTCATATCGTAAAATAAAGTAATTTATCAGGTAAGCATAAATTTAGTTTTCTTTTACAAAGATATGACGAGTCCACGGATTTCATCCTTACTTGTGGGAAACCAATACCAAAGCAATAGGACACGGATGAAAGGGAGGGACAAGACAGGAACCTAAACGAAAGGCACCACTGCTTGAAGAACATTTCTCCCAAAGATAGCCTCAGAAGAAGCAAAAGTATCAAATTTGTAAAATTTGGAAAAAGTGTGAAGGGACGACCAAGTCGCAGCCTTACAAATCTGTTCCACAGATGCATCGTTTTTAAAAGCCCATGTGGAAGCCACAGCCCTAGAAGAATGAGCTGTAATTCTTTCAGGAGGCTGCTGTCCAGCAGTCTCATATGCCAGGCGGATGAAACTTCTCAGCCAAAAAGAAAGAGGTAGCCGTAGCTTTCTGACCCCTACGCTTTCCAGAATAAACAATGAATAATGAAGATGATTGACGGAAATCCTTAGTTGCCTGTAAGTAAAACTTTAAGGCACGGACCACGTCCAAGTTATGTAACAGACGCTCCTTCTTGGAAGAAGGATTAGGAAACAAGGAACAACAATTTCCTGATTAATATTCTTATTCAAAACAACCTTAGGAAGGAACCCAGGTTTGGTACGTAAAAAACACCTTTTCAGAATGAAATATGAGATAAGGCGAATCACACTGTAATGCTGAAAGCTCAGAAACTCTTCGAGCAGAAGAAATAGCAACCAAAAACAGAACTTTCCAAGATAATAGTTTAATATCTATGGAATGCATAGGTTAAACGGAACCCCGTTGCAGAACTCGAAGAACTAAATTCAAACTCCAGGGAGGAGTAATAGGTCTAAATACAGGCTTAATTCTAGATAGAGCCTGACAAAAAGACTGAACATCTGATAAATTTGCCAAACGTTTGTGAAACAGAATTGACAAAGCTAAAATTTGTCCCTTTAAGTAACTTGCTGATAACCCTTTCTCCAATCCTTCTTGGAGAAAAGACAAAATCCTAGGAATCCTAACTTTACTCCATGAGTAACCCTTGGATTCACACCAAAAAGATATTTACGCCATATCTTATGATAGATTTTTCTAGTGACAGGCTTTCTAGCCTGTATCAAAGTATTGATAACTGAACCAGAGAATCCTTGCTTCGATAAAATCAAGCGTTCAATCTCCACGCAGTCAGTTGCAGAGAAAACAAAATTTATGCTTACCTGATAAATGTCTTTCTCTTGTGGTGTATCTCTTGTGGTGTATCCAGTCCACGGGTTCATCCATTACTTGTGGGATATTCTCCTTCAACAGGAAGTTGCAAGAGGACACCCACAGCAGAGCTGTCTATATAGCTCCTCCCCTAACTGCCACTACCAGTCATTCGACCGAAGACAAGCAAGAAAAACGAGAAACTATAGGGTGCAGTGGTGATTGTAGTTTAAAAATAAAAAACACCTGCCTAAGTGA